>NC_060271.1:56449846-56463355 GCF_021613505.1 Equus quagga
GGGCCTGGGGCGGGGCCGGCGCACGGGCCGCGCGGGCTGCGAGGGGCGAGCAGCGCCCGCCGCGCTCCCGGACTCCGCGCGTAGGGATCCGCTGGCTGCGGTCCCCGCCGCCGCCTCCTTCCGAGCGGGCTTGGCCCGGCGCGGCCGGCGGCCGGGGCGATGTGAGCCGGGGCCCGCGGGCGCGGCCGGACCGCTGCGATGTGGCTCAAGCCCGAGGAGGTGCTGCTGAAGAACGCCTTGAAGCTCTGGGTGACTCAGAAGAGCAGCTGCTACTTCATCCTGCAGCGGCGCCGCGGGCACGGCGAGGGGGGCGGCCGCTTCACGGGTAAGGGGCGCCGGGGGGCAGGCGGGCGCGGCGGCCCGGCCCCAGACCTCGCTCCCCGCCGGGCCCGCGGCCCCCAGCGCGCGGCTGCCCGCAGGTGGCGGTTTCGGGGAGCCGCCGGGCCGGCCGGCCCTGCCGCGGCTTGTTTTCCTTTCCGCTGCATTCCTGTCGCCAGCCCCCGTCGGGCTGTGGCAGAGGGACTTGCGGGCTCGTGCATTTTCCCGGGCGAGGCAGGTGCCTTCGCCGCCTGGCGCAGGGGCCGCCTGGAGGCCAGAGTTGGCTCGGAATCGGAGGAGAAGCCCGGGCTGGAGCGTGACCCGAGGAGCGCGGGCCGCGGTGCGGGGCCAGGTGACAGCGGGCTGCGCCCCGGCCGGCCCGGCCATCTGGACGCGCCCGAGGCTCCAGGTGGTGTGTCAGCTGAGGACACACGGCCGGCCCACGGCGGGGCGCAGCTCCGGAGGCCCTGGCTATCCGGGACCCTCGGGCGCGTGGGCAGGGCGGGTCGGGGGCCGCGTCCACGTCCGGAGGAGAAACCGAGGCAGTGCGAATCCCGAGCTCATGATCTTAATAGCAAAATTGAGCAGGTCTGTTCCCTCAGCCTCTTCAGTTTCTTCCAAGGAATGATAGGAGTGAAAAACTCAGGCTTGTAAAATGTATGAAAAACAAAGCATTTTTTCTAAAAGTTATCATCCAAAGCTCTTAGAAAATCAAGCATTTGAAAACATTGAGACCAGCTTTCATTAGCTGGGACCCTTGTTTAAACGGCTCAAGGGAGGAACAGTTTATTAGCCTTTTTCACTTGTATCTAGGGAACCTATATGGAATTTTCAGAATTTGGAATATGAAATAAGAGGGACTTTAGATCTTCCCATCACATCCCTCCATACACCAAGGAGGAGACCAGGGTCAGAGAGAGAGAGGTCAAGGGACCAAGCTTGGTCCCTGGGCTCGTTGTTGGTGACTGCTTTTTCTGGGGGAAGCCTTGTGGAGTCAAGTCTTCTGGGGAAATGTGATCAATACACCCTGAGACAGCGGAGTCAAGTGCAAAGTTACCGTTCCTCTACTTCAGACTCAGAAAGCGAGAAGCTGGCAGTTGGATTTGTTAGGGAGCTCAGACTTCACTGAGCCTGAAGGAGTGGGTAGGAGTTGGTGGGGTTCTGGATGGAGGAGTGATGGGGTAGTTGAGGAGTCTGGATGAAAGGGCTACTGGGGTGACCTAGGGTCGTGGTGAGCAGTGGGGACAAGTTGGGCAGCAGGCGGGTCTTCTCTGGGAGCTGTTTTAAACTCTGAGGGAGGGAGTTAGTGTAGGAGGCAGGAGGCCATAGGGGCCTTGGTGGGCCCCTGAGCAGCAGGGTGGCGCTTCATCTCGGAGCTCTTGGGAAATGGAGGTTGGTGGTGCCCTGTGAGGCCCATCAGAGGCAAAGAGGCAAGAGGCAGGATTTGTCCCCCCCAGTCCTTTGCGGGCAGTGTATCTTAGTTTTTGGTGCGTCAAGCACGGCACCTGGCCTATAAATGGTCTCGTTTACTAGAGGGTAAGGGCAGGGCTTGAAGATGTGTGAAATGGGAAACATAGGGGCGTTTGTCCAGCAAGTGCTTTCACTCGCTTAGTTCACTGCACGCTGACTGTGTGAGATGCTCTTGTGCTGCTTTGGGAAAGACTTCAGGTTATTCACCGTCTAGCAGGGGAGATGAGTCCAGACAAGGAAGGCAAACCCTCTGATGGGCTGCCTGATAGAGATTCAGGCCAGCTTCCCTTCTGGAGAGCCTGGCTAGTTGTCCAGGGTCTCTCTGTGATGCACTCAAAATGATGCCGTCCCCCTCCTGTTGCATTCCCAGATCCACTTGGTCTGATGTCATTGTATCTGTGGATTTGGCCTTCCTTGGTGTTGACTTTGGTTTGAGTTTACAGTGGATGTCCGCAATTTTCTTATTCTTGAAGGCAGTAAGATCAGCCAAAAAAAGGGAGGGAAATACCTCACAAAAAGGCACGTGACACTTTGCTTTATTTTTTGGAGATTCAGAACCTCCCGTTGATTGTGAGAGGATGACATCTTGGCAGCTGGATACTTTACCTTTGGACATTTAGCTGGGAAGCAAATGACATGGCTGTGCCGATTGAGCAACCCCGAGTTACCACATCCACCGATGGGCTGGTCTTAATGGCACCACTTAACGAACATTGGGAAATCAAGACTGATGCGACACCAAGGGCAGTTCCATGTTGGTGGCAGTTTTCAGAAAATGCAGAATTCTAGTTTGGTAAATTTTTAGCAATTTATTTTAAAGATTTAAAACTTAGTTTACCTATGAAAACAGTGGGGGCTAACATGATGTGCATTCTGACTGGTTCTAGGCTTTTCTTTGAAGAGAGGCAAGTAGAGATGGTTAAGAGGGGTTGGAAATAAAATGTAAGGGAGCACTAATGAAGAAGTGTCTCTTTTCTTTTATTTTGATGCTGAATTTGTGGAGACAGTAAGAGCTTAAACATATGAGGTCTCCATTGGCATTTAAAGTAATCTGACATGTTTAAAAATTGCCCACCCTCAGAAATAGAAGGTTTTGTTTCATTGAGGGTTATAACTTGTCCTCCTAGTTATACACACACACACACACACACACGTATTCCCTATACACATCTCCAATTTTATTTTTTCTGTAATTCTTTTTCATTTGCAAATATATGATATACTTATTTATCTTGTTCGTTGTTTCTCCCTACTAAATTATCTGTTCTATGAGGGTAGCAGATGTTTTACTATGATGGCGCCTAGCACACAGTATATGCTCAGTAAACATTTGTAGGATGAATAGATGGATGAATATATGCATGAATGATGGATCCTGCTTTTTTCTTAAAAGTTGGGTGGGAGTGGAGGTCCAGCTTTTCTGACTGAGGCTGAGCTGATGATAGGAAACAGGAACATCCCTTCTCTCTCCTTGGCTTCCTGTTTACCTGTCAGTCTGACCACTGTGGAAAGCTGGAGGGAGTGGGTGGGCAACAGAGACCTCCTCCTTCTGTCTTTGGTTGTAGAGGATGGGGCACCAGCTTCTCGAGTGGCCTCCATTACCACCGCCTGGGACCTGTCTGGAGAAAGAAGTCCTGCGCTCGGGGGGCGGTAGCGGGAGGCAGTGACCTTTTCCTCCAGTTAGAACATGGTGTGGCTGAATATAGTATTATAAGATGTTTCCAAAAGCTCCCTTGACAGAAGTGATTCTGCTGCCCTGGAAGGGAGGAAGTAGTTATACAGTGTTCACTTGGGTACAGTCTCCGGCCCGTGGGAATATTTCTTGCAAGAGCTCTGTCAGCTCTGGGAGAACAAAGAGTGGGCCGTGGGGAGGCAGTGGACGGAGAACAGACAGCATCACTGCCCCCTCCCCCAGTGCTCTGAAGTACTTAAAATGAGCAGCATAAGCATAACTTTAAAGACCCAATATCACCACCCAGAAGTGCCCCCTGAGGGATTTTATTCCTCCCCCCCCCGTCATTTTTTTTTAACACGCGTTCCTGCATAATCTTGCAATTCTTTTCCCAAAGAGGATGGCAGTTAAAATGTTGTCATTTGAATAAGATATTGGTGTTTTCTACTTTTCAGAAAGTTCCTCCTCAGCCGCTGTTCTGTCATTGCATTGGTAGTAATATGGGCTAACTGATTTCCTAAAGTTAGCGTCACGGAGGAAGTATAGTGTAGTGGAAAATATGGGCTTTGGAGTCAAGATAAGTCTGTTAGTTACGAATCTGGCCTGAGAGGCCTGGAGCTAGTTTATTCAGTTTCTTTGAGCCTTAGTTATAACCCGGCCTTAAGACAGGGACAATAATGAATCTTACTTTAGAGGATTGGAAACTGTTTTCCACCGTGGCTGTACCATTTTACATTCCTACCAGTAATGCACAAGGGTTCCAATTAAAATGAGGGTTAGAATGAAAATAAACAGAGTACAGGGGCTGGCCCCGTGGCCGAGTGGTTAAGTTCATGCGCTCCACTTCGGCGGCCCAGGGTTTCACTGGTTCGGATCCTGGGCGCGGACATGGCACCATTCATCAAACCATGCTGAGGAGGTGTCCCAAACAGGAGAACAAGAAGGACCCACAACTAGAATATACAACTGTGTACTGGGGGGATTTGGGGAGAAGAAAGGAAAAAACAAAAAAACGACTGGCAACAGATGTTAGGTCAGGTGCCAATCTTTAAAGAAAAAAATAAATAAAAATAAACCGTACATCAGGGGCTTAGTTGTGCTTGCCACCTGGTAGGTTTGAAAAAAAGAAGAGCAAAGAAACATTTAAAAAGTTGAATAACAAGATGGTTTCATAGAATAAAAGTGTGTAAAGAAGTTTGTGCTGTAATGAAGGATATAAGAAACATTTATCTAGGGGCCGGCCCTGTGGCCGAGTGGTTAAGTTTGTGTGCTCCGCTTCGGCAGCCCGGGGTTTTGCTTGTTGGGATCCTGGGCGCGGACATGGCACCACTCGTCAGGCCACGGTGAGGCGGTGTCCCACATGCCATAACTAGATAGGGCCCACAACTAAAATATACAACTATGTACTGGGGGCATTTGGGGAGAAAAAGCAGAAAAAAAAAAAAGAGATTGGCAACAGCTGTTAGCTCAGGTGCCAATCTTTAAAAAAAGAAACATTTATTTTTTTTTGAAGATTTTATTTTTTTCCTTTTTCTCCCCAAAGCCCCCCAGTACATAGTTGTATATTCTTTGTTGTGGGTCCTTCTAGTTGTGGCATGTGGGACGCTGCCTCAGCGTGGTTTGATGAGCAGTGCCATGTCCGCGCCAGGGATTCGAACCAATGAAACACTGGGCTGCCTGCAGCGGACTTGCGAACTTAACCACTCGGCCATGGGGCCAGCCCCCAAAAAGAAACATTTATCTATTAGTGCAGTATTTAATAAGTATAATTAGAAGATTAATATTTAAATCCAACTTGTGCTAGCAGGATTTGGGTACTGGGCTTCTTTGCCCACGTTAAGTCCTGGTAAATACAGGGAACTTCATCTTGGTGTTCCATGCATTGCGTGTGGGTGGCTGTGCCCAGAGTGAATCATCTGCTACCTTTGGAACAGTGTCTCAAAGACTAGGGGAGATGAACCTGACACCAATGATTCCTGTGGGGTCACTAGTCTTGCTCAGAATGACTCTGTTGGAAGTTTGGAAAGTGGTGAAGCCCAGCATGGGTGTTGCCTTTCTTGGCTACCTCATCTGACATGGGCTAGAGTCCTGCTCAGGTGGCCGAATTTGCTGGTGGATTTCATCTCCTCCAGTATCCTTGAGAGGGAAGGAGCAGGGCAGGGCAGCCGTTGTGTTGTGTGGACTTCTCAGATACAGGCTCTAGAGTCTTACATACTTTGGTCTTGTTTTCCAAAAGTACAATAAGGAAGAAACCACAAATAAAGGAAGTACTTTGACTTCAGAAGCATAAATTGGAAGATTTATCTAGGTAAAATAGCTGATACATGTTTAAGGGCTGATAAGCCATTAATAAAAGCTTTGGGGTTTCCAACAGTTGCATTTAATGAGAGCATAATAAGGGCAATGTATTTGTAATTAGATAATCAAACCAGGCAGGTCTGTGTCACTCCGGGAAATAATATGAGGTACAAATGTGCTGGTGGTGGTGGGGGCGTGGAGGCCAGCTATTTCAGCCTAATTGAGACTCTTAGGTGGAGCTGAAAATGATTGAGGCTTGTAGCTTTTAAAGAATTCGTTTACTAGCTGTGAAGGGATAGGATTTTATGACCTGACTCCACATTCTGGCAGCATTGGATAAAGGAGGAATTTATTTAAAATGAAAGTAGTAAATCTGATCATATTTCCAGCACAGATGTGCCCCCCTATTTTTTTAAACATTAATCAATTGTGTTGAAAAGCAGCCCTGAGCATGTTTTAACAGTTCCTGGGCGTTGCGTGAGCTATCCCTCTACCAGCTCTCAGGCTGCTTCTGCTTTACCTTCTGCTCTTAAGCACAGACCTTTTAGTGTGTCAGGCACTCTCCCCTCCCAGGGCCTTCTCTGGCTGCCCTCTCTGCCCACTTAATTTTGCTCACCCTTCAGGGCCCAGCCTGCCTTCCACTGCCTGGAGATGTTGGACCTGACCCCTCCCCTGATCCTCTGGTACGTTCTCTACTTTTCCTTTATAGCACTCACCACTGTTTGTCATGATGTGGCTCTTTTTTGTTTTTTTGAGGAAGACTAGCCCTGAGCTAACTACTGCCAATCCTCCTCTTTTTGCTGAGAAAGACTGGCTGTGAGCTAACATCCATGCCCATCTTCCTCTACTTTATACGTGGGACGCCTACCACAGTGTCACTTTTGCCAAGCGGTGCCGTGTCCACACCCGGGATCTGAACCGGTGAACTCCGGGCCGCCGAGAAGTGGAAGGTGTGAACTTAGCCACTGCGCCACCAGGCCAGCCCCATGATGTGGCTCTTTGTGGCTTTATCTGTTTCAAGTGAAGAGACCCTGAGCTCCAGAAGGGAGGTCCCAGTTCTGCATCCCTCACCACTGTGCTCCAGCGCTGGAACAGTTTCACTGGAGCATGCTTGATAAATATCTAGTGAATGCATGGATGTCCAAGTAGAATTGATAGATGTGAGCTTTTTTTTTTTTAAAGATTTTATTTTTTCCTTTTTCTCCTCAAAGTCCCCCTGGTACATAGTTGTATATTTTTAGTTGTCGGTCCTTCTAGTTGTGGCATGTGGGATGCCGCCCCAGCATGGCTTAATGAGCCATGCCATGTCTGTGCCCAGGATCAGAACCGGTGAAACCTCGCACCGCTGCAGCGGAGCGCGTGAACCCAACCACTTGGCCATGGGGCCGGCCCCCTAGGGTGAGCTTTTGAGGTCGAGAAATGTTTTTTATTGTCCCCGGAAATGGAAATTACGCAGAAAACCAGAATAATACAGGGTATTGTTATTGCTGTTTCTCACGACTGCCCTTCTTGCTTGTGAGGATTAGTGGTAGTTTGTTAGCGGTGCCAGCCCAGCTGTTAAAACCACCCGTTGGTAACCTTTATGTGAGTGATCCCATACAGACCCGGAATGATCTCCCCAGTGCATCACCAGCCAGCTAATACAGCTCTGTGAACTTGAGTCATTAATGTTCTTGAACATTTGGTGGGTCTCTTGTTCTACCAGGTTTTATTATTTTTGTTTCCTGTTTTTTTTTAATTTAGAAAAGAAAGAAAAATCAACAACAAAACAGCCCCTAATAAGATCTCCTTAGGGAAATGTACCGTATTTTGTGATTGGTTTTATTCTGAATAAATAAATAGTTACTAATAGAGAATGGACATTCAAAAATAATAAATATGATGGTAGTTTGCCTGAAGTTCTTAAATATGAAATCTTTCATGTACATAGGAGTATATAATGGAAATGTAAAGTACAATAGTACCCACCACCTGTTACTAAAAGATAGAATATTTCCAGTGCCTGGAGACCGCTTGTCTATTTTCCTCATTACATCCCCTCCCTCCCTTGTGGGCGTTACTATCCTGAATTATATGTTAATACTGCCTTGATTTTATTTTTAGTTTTAACACATTTATATATATCCCCAATCAATACATTGTTTAGTTTTGTATCTTTTTATAACTTTATACAAAGGGAAATCATACTTTGTGTATTTTTCTATAGCTTGTTTTTCTGCCCCTCCAGTTATATTTATAGTTATCTATTTATCTATCTCTGTATCTGTATATGTAGTTATGTTTCTTTAACATTGAATCATGGTGATGTATGTAGCCCTGTTCATTCATTTCTGTTGATGTGTAGTAATCTTTGAATGAATACACTGTTATTTATTTAATCATTCTCCTGTCAGTGGACATTTGGGTTTCTAGTTGTTGTTCTTTTTGCTATTGCAAACAATGCTGCTGTGAACATTCTTGTATAATGGTCACACGTGTAAAAGTTTCTCTGGAGAATACACCTATGAATGGCCTTGTTGAGTGTATCAGCCAAGATGGGCTAGGTTATGCTGCAGTAACAAACACTCGAAACGTCTTAGTGAACTTATGTTACATTAATTTATTTCTCCCTCCTGCTGTATATCCAGTGTGGGCCCTCAGGGGTCTCTTCTCGTTGTAGGCACTCAGATACAGGCTGCTAAAGGCTCCATTCCTATTGCTCCCATGACCACCAGGGTAAGGGGGGAATCAATCCGGTGAATCTCATGCTGGCTTTTAGAGCTTCCACCTGGAAGTGACACCCGTCCTGTCTATTCACATTACATTGGCCACAGCAAATCCACGGCTCTGCGTAACCTCGAAGATATGGGAAAGTGTCATCCTACTATATGCCTGGAAGGAGAGAAAAACTGGGACGTTTGTGAACAGCTCTAATACTGGGTCACAGGGATGTGCATTGTCAACTTTTCTGGATAAGTCCAAATTGCTTTCCAAAGTGATTCTGCCAGTTTACAGTTCTGGCAGCAGTGTGTAAAAATTCCCATAGTGGCACATACTTGCTAATAGTTGGTATTGTCAGAGATGTTACTTTTTGCCAATCTAGTAGGTATTAAAATAGTATCTCAGAACCACTGAGATGCTATTTTCCGTTATAAGTCATGGGGGTGAGACTCTTTTTATGTGTTTAGAAAGTATTTGTTTTGCCTTTTGAGAAATGTTTGTGTCTTTTGCCCAATTTTCTATTGGATTGTCTGTCTTTTCCTTATTTTAGGAGCTGTGTGTGCAAGTGCATGCACATGTATCTATGTGTTTTGTATCCTTTTTTCAATTATATGTATTAAAAAACAACTCTCTGGCTTGGCTTCTTATTTCTGTTATGGGCCTTTGGAAGAACCAACCTTCTTAATTTTCATGTAGTCAAATGTACCAGTCTTTTGATTTAATAAGTTGTGCTTTTTGTTACTTGTTTAAGAAGAAATCCTTAAAAGGGAATGTCTAGGATGGTGGTGAAGGGAGATCCCGAGTTGACGGCTGGGAGACCTGTCAGTCCAGATTGGAGCAGTGCAGAAGGCTCCGGGACAGCTCCTGGAGAGGAGAAATTGACGGAGCACCCGGCATGCTTGCACATATTGAAGGAAGATCTGCCCACGAGGGGAGAATTTGTGGGTAAATTATTGATATGTAGAAAGCTAAATAAGCCCAAGATTCTGGGATAGTTGTTAACTCCAGAGAAAATAAAAAGTTGTGTAGGTTAGGAAAGGTTTCATAGTGTTACTATGAAGCTCAGCTCTCAATAATGTTTACATAGTTATAATAATGTGAATATTGATTAGTGATCTAACCAAAATTGTTGCCTAAGTGAAGCGTCAGTGGTAGGTGGTGGTGTTGGTCAATGAAAGGGAGCTAAATCTCCCACTTGCGAAAGTGGACAGCCAATGCCTAAACGAAAATTCAAGAAGTGGTAATACAAACGTGTTCTTTGGAACCGTGAAGGTAAATGCAAGGAGAGTCACTTAAGAATTGGAAGTGGTTGCCCTTGGGGAGCTGGGAAGTGGGAATAGGGAGGGCCGAGGGCACTCGTGTTTCTCACGAGCCTTGTAGAATATGTGCATCCTTCCATGCGCTTATCATTTTGATAAAACATAGACGGTCTGAAGTCTCGGAGAGCTTGGTGTCTTTTGGTGACCAGCTGAGCATGGGTGGTGGGATCTGGAGGGGCACTGAAGCCATGTTGCCTTATTGCCTCAGCCATGGTGGCTCCCGCACCGCCCGTGCTTCAGATATTTGTCCTCTCGGGAAACTATATTTAGTCTTTGAAATATCTAGCATGTGTGGGGTGTGTCAGTTTCACAGAGGCTTAGGAAACTATTTTCAGAAATGCATCTAATCTAGGCAGGTACTTTTATTTGAACTGAAAAGATACCTATTCTGGATTTTTTTTTTTTCTCTAGAGAGAAAGTCAGTTTAGAGTTACAAGCTAATGATTTTTGTCTCTCCTCTAGCCTCAGAGATGTGATATCGTGATTGTAAGCCGTTCTTTCTTGGGCCTCGGTTTCTTAACCTGCAAAGCAGTTAATAGTTACCGTCAGGCGCCACATGGCGACGTTTCAGTCAGTGATGGACCGCATAGACGACGGTGGTCCATAAGATTAGTGCCATCGAGCCAAGGTGTGTAGTGGGCTGTACCATCCAGGTTTGTGCAAGTGCATTGTACGATCACACAACGACGAAGTTGGCTAACGATGCATTTCTTAGAACGGATCCCCATTGTTAAGTGACTCATGACTGTATAATAATAACAAAAAGTTGTTGCTTTGTGGAAGCATTTATACTTTGAACTGTTATATTTTCCAGATACTTTGGCAAAATCCATTTTATTTAAAGAAGAAGAAAAGCTGAAAGAACATTTCATTCAATACCAGGTGCCAGGGCCTGTGTTCTCATGTTACAGTCTAGAGGGGTGGAGGCGCTAGTGGTAGTGGTGGGGCAATGTGAAACCACAAAATACAGAATTATAAGTGGTGGGAGGTGCAGGGGGATGTGAGAGGGAATAACAGGGAAGCATTTAGGTTGGGGTATCAGGGAATGTTTCTCTGAGGACCTGTGATCTCAGCTGAGAGCTGCAAGGTATGTGGGATGTGTTAGCCTGGTAAAAAGTGGGAGAAAGAGCCTTCTGAGCAGTGGAAACAGCATGTGCAAAAGCCCTGTGGCCTCTGAGAAGATGTTTTGGACAAGTTAAATTTGGTGTGCTTGTGAGCTGTCTGGTAAGGCCTGTAGAGGAGAAAACCACCGAGGGAATGAGGAGCAATCAGCAGAACAGGAAGAAATCAGCAGAGTGTATTTTCCCAGAAGCCAAGAAAAAAGTGTATTCAAGAAGGAGGGAGGGAGGAGAGGTCTCTGCAGTATAGTATGGAAAAGGCTAGTATGACATTGGTGACCTCAGCGAGAGCAGTTTGGGCCCAGGTAGGTGTGGTGTAGGAGTGGCTGCAGACTGGGTGAGTCGTGAAGAAGTATGTGTGATGTGAGGGCAGCTCTGTTAAGGTGAGATTCACTTCTTTTGGGGCTTTTTTGGTTACAAATTCATTGTCTGTCAGCAGATAGAGTGTCTCTTGAATGCTGGATCTAAAGGTATTGTGGACTTTGGGAGGAGCTGCTGGGCCTTGAGATGGGCATGGGTGGGATTTGAATAGGTCAGGGATATGGGTACAGCATCTAGGTGAGGGGGACCTCAGGAGCCATTTCCCGAGGAATTTTGTTTTGGAAATGAGGTTAAGTACTCAGTACTGAAAAGAAAATTGCCTCAAAGAATCTGTAGCTGACCACCAAAAGAATTACCTGATAAATGGAGCCCAAGGATGTTGCTTAGCGCTGGACGTGATTATTTTACCTGGCAAAAGAAATTCTTCGAGGAGACCCTGGCAGCTTAAAAATTGGGTAGTGTTACTTGCTTGGCATTTGGGGTCACGTGATGCCACGTTGATGTGCCTGTGTGTGGGACGCCCCTGGTACCGTCTTGTCTGGGGTGAGTGTTGGTGGCAGTCTGATCTGACCTCGTAAGTGTGTTGACCAGCCTTCATTTCTCAACTTCATACATGTAAATAGTCTTTTGTTATAAATAATGTTATCAGGATTAAAAAGATAGAATTCATTTCTAGAAGGAAAATGCAGATTAGATCTCGTTTCAGTAAATTACAAAGGTTGACCAAGAAGTTTGACTATTCTGAATTACTGAGTCCATTTAACAGGGTTTTAAATCAGTGTGTGGTTCAATGTTTGAGACAGGGATGTTTTAATAAGGAAATGTAGTGCATTCTTAAAATGGGATTGGCCCAGTGATGAAGGTTTGGAGGGAGCTCCTGGAGTTTCTCACTTGAGAAGCAGTGTTTGCATGACAGAAACACTTTTAAAGGCAGAAGCAGCGTGGAGATAGAGATTTGGATATTTCACCTGTCATGGGAGCAGCGAGAGCTAAAGTAGAGTCTGGGTTTCAGTTATGTTGCTGTTATAATTAAAAATAAATGTAAAATGTAAGCAAGACTTATAGATTGCTTTCAGAATATATAGCTCACGATCTTCCATCCATCAAGGATTCAATCACAGCAAGGATTTGTCTGGACAGACTAGATTCTAGTAAACCTAATGTCCCAAAACTCTGTGTCTGTGTGCATGTGCCTGCACACGCCTGCGTGTTTTTGTTTTAACTTGTAGCTTCCCTTAATTTATTTTGGTAAAGGAGAGTTTGGCACTCATTCAGGTTTCAAAGTGGGCACTGTTTAATCCCAGTATAGCGGAGCTGCCTCTTAGTGTGGGGATGGGTTCCAAAATCAACATGAAGGACAAAAATTGCTTGAGGTAAAAATTACCCTTGAAATCAGCAGGGTCGCCTGTCTCGGTAATCTCTTCATTTTACCAGAGTTCCTGGGATGTGGGGCTTCTGTGGAGCTGACAGATTCCAGTCCCCGGTGAGCTCACGCCAGAGCATGTGCTCCTTGAGTAGTGGGCAGTCCCTGTGAATTAGTGTTTTCTCCTCTGTGTTTTGGCCCGTGCATATTATGGGACTTGATAAGTTAAACATGAGATGTGCGTCCACGGTATCACCATCTTTAGTCGAAGTAAATTACTTGAGCCAGCTTCCCAGGCAGGTCAAGCAAGTAGTGATCACACGGCACGTTGGTGTATTAATTTGGGAGTTGCTGTTGGGTGAGGTTGATGGTGATGTTTACTAGCACCATAGTTCTGCTGTCTGCTGCTCAGAGGCCTTGCAGTGACAAGGTCTGCACTAGGGGATGGTGTTTGTCCTTCAGCTTTTTGCTTGTCTTTGTTCATCTAGATACGACATTTAGATTTGAGGAGAGAACGAGTTGGAAAGCTTCTTGTGGAACTGGAAGCTTCTCTTTGATAGGATGTGTATTGCACTATTAAAGTGGCTTTGCTTGTTTAATTTTAACTTCCTATATGACTTGGAAAGCCTGATTTGAGCATTCTATATTAGTAGACAAAGTTAAGCTAGAAGAATCATGTAATAGTAAACGTATTCACTTCCTTTGAATTAAAATTTGTAGAAACCCGAACTATAGGCAAAGCCAGAGGTCTGATTGTATTGATGGTGCCTGAAATCTTACTAAGATTCAAGACCGGAGTCCCCATAGGTGAGCATCCATTTATACCAGAAACATCATTAGAAAGTCCGTATGTGTGCATGGGAGGGAGGGAGAGAGAGCAGGAGAGAAAGGAGAGAGAGGGAAGGAGGGAGAGAGAGAAGGGGAGAAAGG